>NC_081406.1:187405390-187407890 GCF_030272615.1 Cryptomeria japonica | reverse complement strand
TTTGATTCGGATATGCTTGAAACCCTAACAGAAAATTCTCAGTAGCAAACTGTATTAAAAAGGTTATTTTTTCACCCACTACTGAGCCCATACTGCCTCCCATGAACTGAAAATCCATAACTCCGAGTGCAACAGGAATACCATTTATTTCACCTATGCCTATTTGAATAGCGTTGGGTAAACCAGTTTCTTTTTTATAGGAAGTGTTATAATCTCGATAAGATTGCTCTTTCGTTTCTATAAATTCTTCCTTTCCTAGATTAAATGTACTCTTAATTAGTTCTATGTTAGCGTCGACATATTCTTTTTCTTCTTTAGTTAAAGAGTCATAAGTTAAAGGATATTCTTCTTCAATATCCTCCTCGTCAATATCTTCAATATCTTTAGTATCTCTTCCTTTTTTCCTAGGAAATTTATCTTTACAATCTAATGTTAATGTAGAAAACTGTTTCATTATCTCTAGTAAACAGAAATAAATTCCCTTAGTATTTTCAGTATACGACAAATTATTATTGTCACAATCTTTTTCATTGTTCTTGTGATGGAACAAAAGATTTAATTGGTGAAATAACTCGACACTATTTGTACTGTAGTGTAGATCATCCTGCATGAAATGGTTTATCATATTATAACATTCATAGCGAACTTGTTTTTTAACGTATTCTATTAGAATATCATAACCAAACCGAGGAAATTCTTCTTCTTCCAGTAAACCACAATAACAATTTCTAAACCAACATTTAAATTGTTTCAAGACCAGATATCTTTCCATCAAACAAATCGCCATATGTGTTCATAGCCATAAAAAGTAATCTGTCTTTGGGTCAGTTCCTGGATAAAAAGGAAATATTTTTTTTATTTTCCTTGTTTTTCTTTTGTCTTCCGGAAAATAAAGTTCTTTTTTCACTAAGCTTGTGACCACTACTTTCAAAGAACTTATCTTGTGATAGTAATTGTTCTTTTAAGTTAGACAGTGTGAATTGTAGCACGATAATGAAAAAGAAACTATGGCTATAATCCATGTGCCTAAAAAAGATTAAAAAAAAAAAAACAAGTAATATGGGTTTAAAAAATGTGTCGAAAATGCCATATCAAGGGCCCGAAGAGGAGGAAGCAAGCTGGGTCGAATTAAATTATATCACCGATTATTTTTTGGGAGATATATTTTCTTGGCTAGACCACTCGAAAAACAACCAGCTGATCAAATCATGAAAAGTATGCTTTACACACACACACACACACATATACATGTAAATAAATGTTAATATATATGCATACATGTATATATACATGTACATACACATGTTAATATACATCTATATATATGTATGTATGTATCTATGTATGTATGTATGTATACATACACATGTTAATATATGTATATATATATACACACACACATATATATATACATATACATACATATATATATGTATGTACATATATATATATATATACATATATACATATATACATGTATATATATGTATATGTGTATATGTATTTATGTATATGTATATACATACATACATATACACATATACATATATATATGTACATGTATGTATTGTACATATATATATGTATATGTGTATATGTATATATGTATATACATATACATATATACATATACATACATTCATACATATATATACATATATACACATATACACATATACATATATATATGTATGTACATATATGTACATATATGTATGTATAGATATATATACATATATGTACATATATGTATATATATATGTATGTACATACATATATATATATGTATGTACATACATATATATATGTATGTACATACATATATATATATGTATGTACATACATATATATATGTATGTATGTATATATATATATATGTATCTATATACATACATATATGTATGTATGTACATACATACATATATGTATGTATGTACATACATACATATATATATATATATATATGTGTGTGTGTGTGTGTGTGTGTGTGTGTGTGTGTGTGTGTGTGTGTGTGTGTTCAATAACTCTTTTACCTGCAAATGCAATGTATGCATTAGGCTCAACAATCATGACATTAGCCAACATACCAAAACTAGCAATGACTCCAACAGTTGTCGGAGATGTAAGAACTGAAATATATAGTAAAATTTTCTCATTTTGATATGTATGCAACACAACAACTATTTTATTCATTTGCATTAATCTAAAACTTCCTTCTTGCATGCACGCTCTGCCAAAAGCACATACGAGAATTAATGGAAGAAAATGTTGAAATGTGGCGACTGATCAGAAAAGTACTATACACTTAGCACGTATCCTCGTAGGGGTTTGGGGGTGGGAGCCCCCGAGAAAAGCGGGGGTTCAGGGGCGGGAGCCCCCGAGAAATTTTTTTTTGCCGTTTTTCGTTGATGAAAACCGACATTGTAATAAAACCCTAAAAAGGCCGACTTTGTTTGTTGCCCTAAAAACGCATGTTATAAGCGGTTGGGGTGCTTAAGGC